>NW_026712249.1:43036074-43056062 GCF_030504385.1 Musca domestica | reverse complement strand
TTTAGCTATTATTTGTGATCACTTTTTAGGTGTGAATAGTAATATCTTAAAATGGCCATAACTCCTTAAATTATTGACTTTAGATCGTTTTAGCTATCATTTGTGATCACTTTTTTAGGGTGAAGTAGTCAATATTTTTAAAATGGCATAACCCTTAAATATTGACTTTAGAGCGTTTTTAGCTATTATTTGTGATCACTATTTTTGGTATGTCCCAATATAACTGTCTTCTATATTTTGATGATTTTTATAACACTTATAAGAAATCGTCCAAATTCGATTTGAAGTGCCTAATGGCTACCATCCTAGGAGGAGATTGGTGTGAAGAGGGGATATATCAATATACTCCTTATAGACTTTCTCATAATGAAGCTCGTAATAACACGAAAGAGCGTCAGATTCTTTTCAAATTTCACACATCCCCAATTCTTGCTTAAGCAAGATTTTGTGTAAAGCCGGAATATATTGGTACCACTTCTTCTGGTACCTTCCCCATAATTATGACGTTTATAAAATTTGAACTAAGAGTTCGATTATCTTCAAATTTCGCACATCCAATTAACGCAAGGCCTGGTATAAAGAACGTATTGAACGGAGCAATCCTTCTAGTATCTAACACCGTCCCCCTCACACACAATGGGTTCAATTTAGGGAATAACCATTAAGCACATAAAACGAAAAAAATGAACATCCGATTCAAACCTTCAAACGTTTACATGGTCTATCATGTTTTCAATATTCCTATTATGTTTAATTGATAATGGTCAGTATAGAACCCATAAGTCCATACCTCGCTATACCCGATTTCGATAGATTTTGTCACATTTACCAACGAAATGCCTTGAATTTAGTATTTATTAGGTCTGAAAAAAGTATGCCAATTTGATCGAAATCGGTTCAGATATCAATTGCTCCCATTTATATTGTTTATCCGAATTGTATTTTTGTCCCGCGCAGCCGTAATATGCACTCTGTAACAACAATATTGGGGAAATATATCAAATACAGCTCAGAATACCTTGCTAAATTTTATCGAGATGGGCCTGATTTGGATATAGCTCCCATATATAACTTGTGCACCAAACTGTAATATTAGCCCAAATGGGATGAAATTTGAAACTTACGACCGAATTGAGTCTAGAAAGCTAGTATGTCAAATTTGGTAAAGATTGATTCAGATATAGCTATAACTCCCATATACATGTTCATTCGATGTTTTATATTTGTTTCCACAGCCGTAATATGCACTCCGTAAGAACGATATTCAGGGAAATATATAAATACAGCTCAGAAATATCTTTGCCAAATTGTATAGAGATCGGTTCAGATTTGAATATAGTTCCATATATATCTTTATCCGATTTCAAATGGCAATACAAGCCAAATTGAAAGATACAAATGCTTCGGCATATTTAGTCCTTTGAACTTTAAATTTAATTATAATCATAGCTTGTATGATTAATTCTCCGATAAAACTTTTAATTACTATGTAAAGATCTACTAAGATCTAAAGTCGGCCCCGCACGACTATTGGATACTTATTGTTGGTAGTTTTCACCGCATACTTAACGTTTTTAATTACACTTATTTTAGATTTCGATTTTTAAAGGTTTCTTCAATAGTTCAACTCCTCGGATATGTTTACCGAGAAATGGAAAGCTTTTTGAAAGCCTCAGTTAAAAATCGGAGATTTTTTGAGATTATATTAGCACTTCTTTCGCTGGGCTTCAAACTCGGATCACAATGTATTCATTCCATGTAGCGTCGTTGGCGACAAAATTCTTTGGTATTTTGCCAAAAGATTTCCGAACACTTTGAGTTTCATAGATCCTACCAAAATGCCCGATTTTTTGAGATTTTCCACAGCAGCATTGCAAGCAAATTTAATACCAAACCGAACTTGTGACACTTCAAACACTTAGAAGGACTTTCCAACATTTTCTCTTTATATAAGAAAACCCTATCATATAAAATGCGTAATATATTTTCACAACAATTGAAAAGAAAAATTTTCCCATTATTACCAATATTTTTAACCAAAATAAAGAAAGCCATCCTAATTGTTTTTTACAACTTATAGCACTTAAGTTCTGATGGATTTTATTAATTTACATAAACATTCATTATGTTTATTTTCATAATATGATTGTTTATTTGGATTTATTGTAACTTCCATTGCTGTTCCATGACAGTCGTTTATTGAAAATATCATTGTCCAATTGGAAACTTGGCCGACGTTCCATTGTTGGCTTTTGGGACTTAGGGGTGGAAATAGTTGTAGTTTTTTCGACTTGGCCAAATGGTCAGGTATACGGGTGATGGTCCTCTCAGTTGGACTTACAAATCGCACTGATAGTCACGTACTGGTGGTGGATTTCGGGGTTTGATTTGGACTGATTGAGGCGATCATGTTTTTTGATTTTGTGATAGGGCCGCAATATGGCATAGTAAATGAATTCGGCAATCGAGATGAAACTGAAGCCCATAAAGAGGCCATCAGACCACCAACACTGGCTGAAAAGAAAAGGTACACGTGAGAGTCTAATGTCTTAATTGTCGTATCCTCAATACTCACACAAAAATCCGTAATTCCCACGAACTCCGTCTGTTTGGTACTGCGAAAAGTGTTATCCGTAAAATAGAAATGTGCCACAGCCATACTCTTCTCAGCATAATCACTGGACATTTTCTTTATCAGCTATGGCAATTTCGAAACCCTCATGGGATATGTGGGCCGAAAAGAAATCGCTGTAAAAATTCAAATCAAAACAACTGGGCCAGCAGATGTGTTGGCAATCTTCCAGCATACCCGTGACCGATTGATGTAACTCTGGGCCACCGCATTAACACATGGCGTATCTACAATACCACATATCCTTGTATTATTCTCAATTATGGCATATAATAGGCCAGGCAATTACAGCGTTCAACAAGCGGCGAGCCTGACATTCCGTTTCACAATTACGCCGATTGTAATACGAAAAATAAGTCAAATGTTGTTCTCCATCGAACAGACACTGACGATATTTCTATGAATAGATTGAGATTTAATGCAGCCTCTGTTTTGTCGGGGTGTATGCGTATCTTTGTTTCATATCCAGCCGGCAAGAGGGTACCAATCTCTTTGACATGCGGCACTTCTGCAGGGCTGTGCAAAGCCATTTTAATACCCACACTCGATGTCGATGAACAATAGTAGTCATTGATATCAACATCAAAGGTAATACTAAGCCCAAGAGTTTGACCTGTTCCACTGCTGTGCGTGGATAAAAATTATCGGGTAAATTCTCTGGATAACCTTTTTCGGATTCCAATTGACGGCGACAGCATCATCCGTATAGGGTAACTCACGTTTTCTGGGAACGCTGAAATTAAATTTCATAATTTTAAATTATTTCTCTGTTCCAGAACCTGCAAGAATCTACAATTTTTTTTTTTTTTTTTTTGATATTATAAAGAGGAAATCGGTTATCGTAGTAAAAAGTTTTACATTCTTGCAGTTCTGGAACAGACCGTATGTAATTATTACATACTTTGGCTTGTACATAAAATTTGAATCCAATTTATTGAAAACACAGCATAATCCTTCATCTGTTACAATGGTTCGAAAAATATCCTTACAATTGTAATCAGCTCCACCAAATTGCAACCAATTATCATTTCTTCACAAGGTTGGGAAATCTGTAAAAATAAGTAGAAAAGTCTCTTTTAATTTCTCAACATCGTATTTATCGAGACAAAATTGATTTTGAGGCAGGAGAGCGATGTTATGATAAGGCTGGATGTTCCCGAAATTCGTACAAAAAAATACGAAAAGTACAAAAATGTACTAAAAATTTAATACTTTGTATTGAACATAAGGAATTACCTAAAAATTTGGAATGAGAGTCACTAATGGAGTGCGCGATAGATGTACTAACAAGTATTTAGAAATTCGAACTTAAGGTTACGAAAAGAAAAGTGAACGGATAGAGCTTAAAACATGAAATTTGGGATGAGGATCAAGTTTGAAAAGAAAGTTTGATATTTGAAGGTGGTTTTGAAAATGTGTACATAGAGTGCGAATTGTACTAAATAGTGCCTAGTGGGACAGTTTGGTTTAGGGTGAACGGATGAAGCTGGAATTTCGAACTTTATATTGGCGTCCCAAATGGTGGTATGATGTGATAAATTAAATAGTACTATATTTGGTACAATTTGGTGTTGGCTGATAATACTTGCAGTTTGAAATAAGGTATTATGGTCGCTGTTCATGTGTAGCCTGGACATATGGAATTGGTTTCGGAAATGAGTTCTATGATTGTACGAAAACTACTGAATGCTACTATATTTGGTATTGGGTGAAGAGATAGAGATAAAACCCTGAAAATTGTCATTTAGACAAAATGGTATATGTGTTTGAAATTTGGCGCTGATTTAAAAATGCATCCTACATTGTACGAAAATTTGGTATTGGATGGTATTTGATCTCTATTGGTATCTAAATTGAGATATGAAGTGGTTTTGGAAATTGTACTATAATTGTACGAAAAGTGGTAGTATAACTGTACGAAAAGTACTGAATGGTACTAAATTTGGTATTGGGTGAAGGGATAGGTAAAAAATGCTGATATTTATACCCTACCACACAGGTGGTCAGGATATTATTTCTTTGTGCATTTGTTTGTAACAGGCAAAAGGAAACGAGATAGACCATAGTTCCTTTTGATGATCTGCATATAATCACATTTGAGTCGATTTATGCATTTCCGCCCATCTGTCCGTCCGTCCGTCCATCTGTCCATGAATTTTTGTGAACAAAGTACAGTTCGCATTTATTATCCGATCCAGATGAAATTTGCACAACTCTTTGTTTGGAGATAATCGGTAAAATTTAGATATAGCTCCCATACATATCTTCGTCCGATTTGCCTGGAGCTCTACTAAATTAGCAAAGTGGTGTAGGTATCATAAAGTCGGCCCCGCCCGACTTTAAGACTTACTGGTTGATATTTATATTATTGATGATATCTGTGTCTGAGACTTGGCGGCGGCTTAAAAATGTGTCCCACATTTGTACGATAAGTAATAAGTGGTACTAAATTGGGTATTGATGGAAGGCATTAAGCGGAATCCCGAAATTTGGTATCTGCAATTGAAATTTGGAAGTAGGTTTAGAAAGGCGTACTATAAATGTACGAAAAGTATTTGATTTGGTATTGGGTGAAGGAATATAGCTGAAATTCCAGAAATTTTGATATGGATGTCACTGTCTGTGGTTAAGAAAAGAAGCTGGTTTTGGATATGCGTACATATTTGTTCTTAATGGTACTAAATTTGGTAATGGGGAAATGAAATAGCTGAAATCCTTAATTTGATATTAAAGTCACTGTTGGTATCTGAGTTATAGAAGAGATATCGAACAATTTTGTAAATGAGTACTGAAATTATACGAAAAATATTAAATGTTACTAAATTAGGTAATGAGAGATGTAAAGAGTTGATACATGACATTTGATATGAGGTTCTCTCTAGGTATCATGTGGTGGTTTTTCAAATACGTACATAATTGTTTGAAAAGTACTAAGATTTACTAATTTTGGATCACTGTTGATGTCCAGGATGGAGAGATGAAAATTGTTTGAAACATGCGTACTAAATGTTACCAATTTGGTATTAAGGAAATATACTAGAAATTACTAAAAGTGGTATGTTGGGGTAAGGACGAACCCTATGAAATTGGAGATAATCGGCAAAAATTTAGATATAGCTCCCGATTTGCCTTTTAATTGTGTACCAAATGTGTAATATTTTGTCCAAATAGGATGGAACCTGGCACATACATCCAAATTGAGCGTTTCAAATTTGGTAGAAATCGGTTCAGATATAGCTATATTTTCCATACATATTCTTCATCCGATTTGTTAAATTTCTCCTCCACAGCCGTAAAATGCACTCCGTATCAACGATACTCGAAGAAATATATAAAATACATCTCAGAAATACTTTTGCCAAATTTTATCGAGATCGGGGTCTTTGGATTTAGCTCCCATATATATCATTATACAATTTCAAGTTTATTGTGCACCAAATGGTTAATGTTAACCCCGATTGAATGGGTTTTGGCACATACCTATGAATTTAGCCTGGAAAAAAAGTGTATCACATTTGGTGAAAATCTGTTAAATTGTAGCTATATTTCGATCAATATTTGATCCCAGCATAGAATACCTCTGCTAAATTTTACAGAGATCGGTTCAGACTATTGCCTGTCAATAGCATGAATTTTTGTGGTTCAGATACAAATGCCTCCGTCAAATTTAGTAAAAACAAGTAAAAAGCTGTAGTTCGGCCGGGCCGAACTTTGAATACCCTCCACCATTTGGTACAATTTGGCAATTTCCAAAAAATGAAATCCGTTAAAAATTCTGTTAAAATCTAAAAAAATACCGAAATGTAGCCGTATATAAGGGGTTATATACGACGACGTGGACCTGAATAGACAATTTTTGTCGCAAGCTATTACAATATTCAAATGCGAAACTTGAAAAAATCTGTTTATAATGTAGCTAAATCATCAAATTACCGAATATAGGGTGGTACCATGGGGGTTATAAAACATGGACCTGCACACACAATTTTCTGGCATAGGCTGTAGTATTCATTACGAACTTCAAATACAAAATGTGAAATAATCCGGTAAATAATGTCGCTAAAATCATCAAAATACAGAATATCGGGGTATGCCGTTATATGGGGGCTACACGAAGACGTGGACCTACAATTTCTGTTTTATGCTGTAGTATCTATTACGAATTTCCAATGCCAAATTTGAAACAATTCCGGTAAATAATGTCGCTAAAATCATCAAATACCGCATATCAGGAGGTACCGTTATATGGGGGCTATACGAAGACCTGGACCTACATGGACCATTTTTCAACACCAAAAGTCCTGCAGACATAATACACATTTGAGTAAAATTTATCAAACTACTTCATTTCGTTCGGAAGCTAGAGTGATTTCTACAGACGGATAGACGGACGGACATTGCTAAATCGACATAGAATTTTATGCTTATCAAGAATATATATACTTTGTGGTCTAAAATGTATATTTCGAGGTGTTACAAACGGAATGACAAACTTAATATACCCTCCTTACTATGGTGGAGGGTATAATAAAAGGAGGATATACACCCATACATCAGCTTCCGATATATGGTGTCAAGTATCAGATACAGCATAAAAAATACCTTTGCTAAATTTTATAGAGATCACTTCAGATTTGGATATAGCATCATATACATCTTCACCCGGTTTCACGTTAATTGTTCCTAAAAAGTATAATACCAACTCAAATAGAATGGATTTTGATGAATAATACGCATTCAAAACTATCATATTTTATATGTTTTAATTCTCATAAATTACCCATAAAAGCGTTAATTTTTTATATGTAGCTCTACTATGTATGTAAAGTTGTGTAGGGTATCATAAAGTTGACACAGCTCGATTGTGACCTTTCTTTACTGATTTCCGGAAAAAATAATGAACTATTAAAGGTACATTTATTATATATACCATGTCATGGTGCCAGGTTTGACTCGATGATTTTAGCTTTTATCAAAAATGTTTAGGTAGCCCAAATGGTCGATAAATACGGCTCCATGTAGCCCCTACTTATCCCAAATAACATACTCACATTCAAAATAAAATCCTCAAATAAATTCCAATTGATGGCGGATGCAACAGTTTGATTAACTTCATTTTTTGCACAAAAGCTGCAGCATTGCAAATTCGCTGGAAGCTCTAAAACACAAAACCAATTATTTTATTTCGTTTCACTTCACCTCTCTTCTTATGCCAAACCACTCACTCATTATACACTTGAGCTTTTTTTCTTTGATGCTTGATTTAAATTACAAAATGTAATTGCCGGAAATGGCTCATTAACGATAAAACTTGGCTCCGGACTAATACCGACAATAACCGGTGTTGAACGCCATTCGCATAGACGTCTCGTATAAAGAATACAGACAACAGGACGACAGCAACAAATGATAGCGCGAAAATATCCTTTCGCCAGGATACAATTGCTCGTCGACCACATATTTTAGACCGTGCAACGTTGAATGCGTGCAAATTCTTCGGTATTTTCACTGAAAACATGTTTCAAATTCACCGAACTCTCACGTTTAAGTAACAGCGGTTTATCCATGCCTGTGCCCATGGGAGCCTGTACTCTAGGACGATTTGGAACGCTCATAGTTTGAAGTTGAAATTGATACTGATAGCTGGTGATGTCCAGCGTTTCATTCATATATTGTTGATTTAATTGAACTTGATTTGGTAATTACACAACGGTGTAATTTTAAGGACCATCGTTTACTTGTGAGTGAGTGCAGGGGTGGTGTGGTAATTGTTGGTATATTTTCCCCAACCACATCATATAAAAAGGAATTGTTGACATTGCATCAAAGTGTGAGGACATAACAATTTTTAGTAGCAAAAATAAAATATTTTCTTTTTTAAATAAAATCAACAACAAGGGTTTCAGCTAGCCAATGTGGCATTGTCGATATACCTTAGGTCAATGATGCAAAATAAATGCAAATGCAATTTTTTTGAGAAAAGGTTGTAAAAATATTTTTGACATTGACTGAAACGTTTGGTAGGAAACTTAGTTCAATGAATTGAAGTCAGTTTCTTTTATCTGCATTGGAATTAGCAGAAAAAGACAGAGATTTTTTTATCTGAAATTCATTTTTACAAAATACTCATTTTAATACCTTCGATGTTATACATCGTATGTTTGGTATTGAAAATTGAATATAACAGTCCAGTCCAGAGTTTTCTGACTCAATCCACAACCAAATTAGAAGTAATTTGACATTTCAGTATTTTAAGGATTTCTACCCCTATTTCCAACCATATCAGATGTAACTTAATATTTCTGTTTGTCATTGGATAGTTAAACTTCTCGCAAAAATTTTAATGGTAGGCCAACTTGTTGGTTTTTCGTTTGGTTTTCCATTCAAATATCCACTTGTAAATCATTTCAGTCATATATCGAGAAAATTAGTTAATTAATGTTTCATCCGATTTGGGGTTTTAAGTCCCTCACATGCAAATTTTATCGAGATCGGTTCAGATTAGGATATAGCTCCCATATATATCTTTATTCGATGTCAGGTTTATTGTGCACCAAATGGCTAATATTAGCCCAAATGGACTGAATTTTGGCAATTTCGACTGAATTCATCCTATAAACCAGTACTTCAAATTTGATGTAAATCGGTTCAGATATAGCTATAGCTCCTATATATATGTTTTATCCGATTTGGAATTTAAAGTCGCTTACAAGCGTAATATGCATTCCACAACAATGAACTCTGGTACCAGATATCAGATACAACTCTGAAATAAGTGTATAAAATTTTGTCAAAAACGGCTACAGTACAGTTTTCCAAAATCAAATTCGTATCTTAAACACAGAAACCGAAAGTGACATCTTTATCAAATTTCAAAATTTTAGCTCTACTCCTTCCCTGAATACCAAATTTAGTTACATTTGGTAATTTTCGTACAAATATAGTACTCATTTCCAAAACCACCTCCATATCTCCATTTCAGATACCAACAGAGACCTCTATATCAAAATTGAGGATTTCAGAATCGTATCTATATCACTTAGAGTACCATTCAGTACTTTTCGTACAATCATAATGCTCACCAGCAAATCATAAATAAACCTGCAAATGTTCAGATTTCACATGAACAGCTACCCGAATTTCAGATTTCAAGCACAATCAGTTCACCCAATACCGAATTGTTGCAAATATTGCACTATTAGTACGTTCCGTGCACTTGTAGTACATGCTTGACGTCGGGCTATGCTACCAGTATCACGGTAACGAGCGATGGTACGAGACACAAAAGATTTATTCACATTTAAATGCTGGAGTGCTCTAACGATAGCCACTTGTGGTTTTCAAGCCAAATATAAAGAAATCACATATCACGCTTGAATTCCATCACGAATAAATTTTTTTTTCTGGAAAATTCTCACAAAAATGCTTTTTTACGCTTGTAAACAATGTAATGAGCTGTCATTGAAATAGTTTTAACAGTTTTCGGACGAGTGGCTTTGATTGCAGTTGATTGCAGTTTTTTCATCTCACCCTGTATTGTTTCAGACAATTTGAGATTTGAAGTACGAACATCAATTTTTGATGTTTTTATATATAATTCGCTCATATTTAATTCAAAATGTACTCCGTCTGAGCTATAGGCGATCGGTGTAAATTGTTTTATAACTCTCATATATATCTTCTTCCGATTACAGTTTTATTGCACATCAAATGTGTAATATTAGCCCACATAGGATGGGATTGGGCACAAGCTACTAAATTTTGCCTTAACGTAACAGTTGGTTCAGATATAACTAAAGCCCCTATTTATATGTTTCGTTGTATAAGTCCCCCACAACTGTAATATGTACCGTATAAAAATATCACCCTGGACAAGATTTCATACACATCGTAGAAATACATTTGCCAAATCTGGTCCAGATTTGGCTGCAGGATCGTATGCTCCTACGTCATATAATTTTCCAAATAAACGTTTATTTATTTCTGGTAGCTCTACTAGGTATTCAAAGTGGTTAGGGTATCACAAAATCCGCCTGCCCAACTTCTAACCATTCCAAATTTAATAAATCATTAATATAATTATTCGATATAAGGATAAACATGTCCATCATCATTTGAGATATTGCGTGACTTTGTAAACATATTTCGCAAGTTTTTCTGATATTTTCGATGAGTTCTTCGGAAACGTTTTACCCAGGGCTTCCTTTTGACATCGGTGACAGAATTGTCCATTTTATAGGAATCCTTGGTGAGCCACTGCAAAAAAAAGGAAACTGATAAAAATGTTATCCAAAAAAAAAAACAGCTAAAGTAGCACTACTTTTATTTCATTCTGTCTCCTTTTCTTTTCCATTTCCATGGTACGGGCTGCACAATATGGTCTCACCGTAATATAATAAACAATCTCAATGATGGAAAATATGCTGAAACCCATAAATAGGCCCAATAGGCCACCGGTATTGGCTGAAAAAAAGCGGAGCTATATAATATCTTGTGATACTAAATACTTTGGATCTTACACAAAAACTCTGTGAAACCAAACATTTCCGATTTTGTGGTTCCCCGAAATGTATTCGATATATAATAGAAATGCATAATCGACAAATCACTGATTTTGGTTTCGGGCGTAAAATACCCGGAGGGAAATCATCTGATGTGCGAAAATCACCCAAAACCATAGCCGATGATGTTAACGTTGTCTGATAATTCAATTCGAAACAACCCGGCAAACATGAATCACACGATTCACTCTTGTTCGACGATTCAATTTCCGATTGTACCTGAGTTGTACAACGATTATCGTTCGGACCACAAATCGGTACATTCGGATCGATGCGTGGCAGATAATATAGGACGCAGGAACATTTCTTCATTAATATCTTTGCTTCACATTCCAATTCACAATTCTTCCGTGAATATGTTCGATAATAGACCAGGTCGCCTTCGTCAGAGAAGAGACAACGACGCACCGATTTTTTAATGTACCTAATACTATCCACCGCATCCTGATAGATGGGCTCAATGGGTATACGCGCCTCACGTCCCGCCGTCATGAGGAAACCATAATTGCTGATTTTGGGCAGCTCAGCGGGATTATGCACCAGGACCTATAAGAATAGTAAACAAGTGAACGAAAATGGAATATTTCGCTTCACAATACATGACCATAACCGATCCACATTTTTCGGAAACATATCCTTACCTTGAAACCCACACATTTGGTTTTACTGCAATAATATTCACTGGACGACACATTCAATACGACAGTCAGTCCCATTCTACTTCCCGTTCCACCTGAAACCCGTGGATAGTAGTGAGAAGGCAAAACCTTGGGATAACCCTTATCCGGTGTCCAATCAATGGCCACATAATGACTTTCCGAAGCCGGTAGAAGAGAGTTTTCTTCGCTGAAAATAAATTATAAGGACTCGATTTTTTGCATTATGATGTCGGACAATTTCTCACTGTGGACTTTTATAACTATTTTTTGAGGATTAGATTAGGATTATCAGACGTGGAAATTATGAACATTTTTTAAGGATGTTTCTTACCCTTTCTCATGGGCGATAGACTATGATTTAGATTTAAATTTTCAAGGATAATCTTGTGGATTTTTATATCTTTTCCCATCGACGTGAATTTTTAAGATCATCTTCCATGGATCTTTAGAGGAGGATTTTGAACATTTATTTTCAAGAACCATTGACGTGGACTTTTAAAACTATTTTTAAGGACAATCAGACTAGTATTTTTAAAACTATCGTGCAGTCCTCTTCAAAGACAAAACACATTTTAATGGGTCATTGGGGCGGGGCGTTCATTTAAAGTGAATTTTTCGAGGACTGTACTAGATTTTAAACACCATTTTTCCATATAAGTAAATTTCTCTTGAAAGTCTACTTTTTAAGGAAGAATAGGACACGATTTTTTTTCTGGAATGACTATTATATAAGGTTTGGATTTTTTTAAAACACTTTAAGGATTTTAGGCTTTTTTAAAAACTATTTAGTGAGGATTATAAGGCTTTCTTAAGAACTATGTGGTGATGATTTAAAACTATTTTCGAGGGCTATTAGGAGTAGATTTTTTAAAATATTTTTCAAAAATGTGTATTTTTTTACTAAAGGGTTGTCCATATTCGTCGGACCCATCTGGCAACGCCATAACTTTTGACAGAGATGTCACATCGCTTAATGACATACCGCGTTTGAAGCGTCAGTCCAAGCAGATTTTTACCATGAACCAATACACGCCACGCGAGCGCTCTGAAATAGTTGAAATTTACATTCAACAGAAGAAGTCAATTGTGAAAACTCAACCTGCTTTTAAAACATTAAAAAATGTGAGAAGTGCGCCTTCTAAGAGCACCATTTTCAACTGGTAAGGTTCTTTCTAATCCGAAGAGGCCATATAAAAGTCGACCAAGGCGATCTGCCGAGAATATCGCTGCCGTACGAGCCAGTGTTGAGAGGTCCCCATGAACATCCCAAAAACGCCGTTCTCAGCAGTTGGTCATGGCTCGGTCCACTTTACAACGGATTATTCGCATTGATTTGCATTCAATTGCGGGCAAGCCTCGTCGATTGGAATGGTCCCAAAGAGTAATAAGTCCGTCGAATATGGGCAACCCTGTATTTTTAAAGGAGGTGGATTCAAGGGACTTAAAAAATGACGTGAATTTTAAAGACTTAAAATAAAAAAAAATAAAAATAAAAGTATTAAGATAAATAAGAAATGGGTTTTAAGTCTTTTTTTCGAGGATTTTAAGACTATTTTTCAAAGACTATGATCGTCGATTTTAAGACCAATTTTCAAGGTCTGGATGGATGATGGAGAGACAATTATTCAAGGTCAGTGGACGTGAATTTTTTGACTAATTTTCAGGGACTATGGACCTGGATTTTATGATTATAATAACCATAACTTTAGATTTTTAAGACTATTATTCCAGGCCTATGGACGTGGATTTTTAGGCCAATTTTTAGGGTCTAGGGACGTGCGCTTTTAGGGCTATTTTTAGGGGACTGTCAGACATGGTATTTTAACTATTTTCAAGAAATATCAGGTGTGAGTTTTAAAGCTATTAACCGTGAAACTACTTTCAAGGACTATTTTTTAAGACAACTTTTCGTGGACTATTTTTCGCAGACTTGGATTTAAAAATCAATTTTTAAACCCATTTTTAAGGGACCTGGATCTTTAAGAGCTATTAGGAATGGATTTGAAGACTATTTTCAAATATTAACGTCATAGACCAATTTTCACGTTTTAAAGACCCATAGCTGTGGATTTTTGAGACTATTTTTCAAGGTCTATGAACGTAGATTTTTAAGACCAATTTTCAAGGAGATTTTCAAGGAGATTTTCAAGATCAATTTTCAAGGTTAATGAACGTGGATTTTTAAGACAAAATTTAAAGGTTTATGGACGTGGATTTTAGGACAAAATTTAAAGGTTTATGGACGTGGATTTTTTATTTTTAAGATCAATTTCACTGATCTATGGGTGTGGATTTTAAAGACCAATTTAATGACCTATGGGCGTGGATTTTTTAAACCAATTTTTAAGGTCCATGGACATGAATTTTTGAGACCAATTTTACAGATCTATAGGCGTGGATTTTTTAAACCTATTTTTAACGTCCATGGACATGAATTTTTGAGACCAATTTTACAGATCTATAGGCGTGGATTTTTAAGGCCAATTTTTAAGGTCCATGGACATGAATTTTTGAGACCAATTTTACAGATCTATAGGCGTGGATTTTTAAGGCCAATTTTTAAGGTCCATGGACATGAATTTTTGAGACCAATTTTACAGATCTATAGGCGTGGATTTTTAAGGCCAATTTTTAAGGTCCATGGACATGAATTTTTGAGACCAATTTTACAGATCTATAGGCGTGGATTTTTAAGGCCAATTTTTAAGGTCCATGGACATGAATTTTTGAGACCAATTTTACAGATCTATAGGCGTGGATTTTTAAGATCAACTTTCAAGGTCTATGAACGTGATTTTTTAAGACCAATTTTCAAAGGTCTATGAACTTGGATTTTTGAGACCAATTTTCAAGTTTTCAATAACTATCAGTTGCGAGTTTAAGTTTTTTTTCGAGGACTATCAATCGTAAAACTAGGACTATTGACTGCATTTCTTAAGACTACGTTCTAGAGACTAAACTGTGGATTTTAGGACTAATTTTCAAAGACTAAGATAGTAGTTTTTGAGACATGTCAAGGACCAAGAAAGTAGACTTTGAGACTACTTGCAGATAACAGCGAAAGTGGACTTTAAGACTATTTTACAAGGTATGCGAACGTAAATTTTTAAAGTCACTTTTAGGTTTTACGACCCATTGTAAAAGGCGGTAAACATGAATTTTAAAGGACTGCATATTAATTAAAAACAGTTTGAAAGCTGATTTCAATTACAATATCATTAGAATTGTCAAATCAGTGGAAGAACATTTTAAGGACTTACTTCGACGATTATGCCGTAGTTTCTTAAAAACAACTTCTCAGCGAATATCAGACAAATGAACTTGGATTTTAAAAGTATTTTCAAAGAACTATGTGGACTTTAGGTTTATTTCTAAAGACTTAAAAAGATTTTATCGTCAATTATTCATAGACTATGAGGCCAAATGACGTGGATGTAAGATCCATTTTTCCTCTAGATCCATCCTCTAGACCAATGAACATGGATTTTAAGGACTATATTTTAAATATATCAGACCGATGACCTTGGATGACCAATGAACGTAGATTCCAAGGCCTCTATTTAAGATATATCAGAAAAATGAACGTGGATTTTAAGGACCTTTAGAGCAATGAACATAGATTTAAATGGCTTTAAAAACGTTTTTTTTTTTTTTGATCAATGAACGCGGATTTTAAAAATTATTTATGAAGGAACTTTTTTCAACTATTGGACTAATGAATGTCGATTTAAATGACTATTTTTAAAAGACTTTAGGAACTCTTTTTCATGTTCTATGCGACCAATGAAAGTGGATTGTAAAATCTATTTTTCAAGGACTATCAGACTAATAAATATTAATTTTCAGCATATATGTGAGGGACCATTGAACAACAAAACATATTTTACAGCACTTTTATGATCATTTCCCAAGCACTATTAAACCAATGAAAGTGCATATTAAGAACTATTTTTCAGTAATTATCATACCAACGTGAATTTCAAGGACCGAAGTGCAAGTGTACTAAGTTACAAAGAACTCTTTTTCCAAAGTTAATTAGATTGATAGTATTAAGTCTAATAAACGTTGATTTTAGGATTCCTTCTTCAAAGCCAATCAAATCAAATAGAAGGCATTTTAAGGACTCTTAGAAGGACTCTTAAAAAACGTACCTGTAATTTAACAACAAAAATTTCGAGTCCAAGGCGTTGAAGGTACAACACATTCCATCATCCGTCAACACAGTATTGAATATATTCGAACAATTTTCAACACGAGAACCAAAACTGCAAAACAGAAGCATTCGATCGCATGGTTGGGCGACCTGTAAAAAATATTTTATAAATTCTTCTATTCAATCATTCTCCACCCTTCACCTACCTCTATTAAAATAGCCTTAAAATATTTCCAAATCCCAGATATGTCATTACAACATCATTAGCATCCTGATCGCATAGGCTCATTAACAAGGAGAAATTGGAACTAGTTCTGGAAAAGAATTTAAGTTACAAATGAAATATTTATCAAGTTCGGAAATCAAATGGCTTACTTTGGTATATTCTTTACTTTACTCCGTTGTGCTTGATTCAGGTTGCATATGGTAATGGCTGGGAATGGTACTTCTGTGCTAAGCGTTAGTTTTGAGCTAGTCGATATAATTATCGGGGTTGCCGACCATTTCACATAAACATTGGATATGAAAAATCCCGAAACGATCACGACACAAACAAAGGCCAGGCCAAAGAATACTCTGTAAAAAATGAACAAAATATACATTAAGTTAATGGTGAAATTAGTAGTAGTAGTGAAATAACTGGCTGACTAATTTAGAATCAACGCCCAGATGAAATGGCGGAAGCCAGAATCTTGATATTTTGCACAAGGTTCAGTCTTGGTGAGTAGGTGTGTGAAAAGGCCTGGTTTTTGAAAACTCGTAACAAAAGGGTCTAAAAGTACTAAAATGACTAAAAATTAAATACTTTGTATTGGACAAACGGGATGAGCTGGAATTCGAAGTAAAAGTCACCGAAAGAGTGCAAGGTAGATATGGCAAAAGGTTTTTGGAAATTCGAACTTTATGGTTACGAAAAGTTCTAAAATGGTACTAAACTGCTAAAATGGTACCATTTGGTATTATATGAATGGATGGAGCTAAAAACTTAAAATTTGGTCGGGAAATCAACATTGGAAAGTTAGTTTGAAATATGAAGGTGAAACTGAAATTTTGGGTTGGGTTCCTGTAGGTGGTAGTTTTGTGATACAGAGGTGGTTTTGGAATGTGTACTAAACTGTACTAAATAGTACTATATTTGATAAACGTTTGTTCATGTGTAACCTGGACATATGGAGGCGGTTTAGGAAATACAGGGTGAGATAAAAAACGTCAACAAAGTTAAAAGTCATAATTTTTACATTTTGGTCCATTTCCGTCGAAGCGCTTGCTTGAGGTGATCGACACTTTGGTACTTTTTAGTGCCAACCTGGCTTTCCAAAATACTCCAGACAGAATAGTCCAACGGATTGGTATCCGTAGATTTTGGTGGCCATTGTGTGATGGAAATAAAGCGAGGAACCTCAATTTCTTGGGCTGATTCCTGTTGGAATGTCCAAGGTCTGCGGCCAAAACGTTTGTGTGCCCAAGTCTTCAATACACTCTCCATAATATTTTCGCGATAATATTCGGCATTTATTCTGATGCCACGGTCGATTAATACGAGCGGAGAGTGACCATCGGCTGTTATGGCGGCCCACACCATCACCATGGCCGGCGCTTGAGTTCTGGTGTCCAACCGAAGGTGTACATTTTCAGCTGACCTCTTTGGCAAGTAAACAGGATTATTTCGTTTGTTTACAAACTACTGGACAACGAATGTTTTCTCATCGGAGCGGAGAAAACCAAATTCGGCAGTTCAACACTTTCGGCCAAGCGAGGCAACTCTTTAGCTCTTTTGAGTCTATTTGTTTTTTCTGTTGCGGTTTAAGTTCTTGAACTTTTTGAATTTCAATGACTTTACCCCGAGCTCATTTTTCAATATTTGCCGAATGGAATATTGCGATATGTTCAGCTCACGAGCCATTTTTCGGCCACTGCTCATGTTTCGAACCATTTCTGCTGATGTTGCTGTTTTCTTCCGTTCACTTCCTTGACGTGGGGATACGCTACCAGTAGCACGGAAACGAGCGATGTTACGAGACACAAAAGGTTTATTCATGTTGGAGTGCTCTAACGATAGCCGATGTGGAAAATTCTTACCAAAATGCTTTTGTACGCTTGTAAGCAATATAATGAGCAGTCACTAGAATAATTTTTACAGCTGTCGGACGATAGGCTTATAAATGACAGGAGTCTGAATTTGGTGGCAGTTTTTTCACCTCACCCTGTATGTACTATAATTGTACGAAAAGTACTGAATGGTACTATATTTGGTATTGGGTGAAGGGATACATATAAAATTCTGAATTTTTATATTTACATTACTGATGGTATCTGTGTTTGAGATTTTGCGGTTTTTTGGAAATGAGCCCCACATTTGTACAAAAAATATTAAATGGTACAGCATTTGGTATTGGGTAAATAGATAGAGCTGGAATTTTCTAATCTGATATTAAGGTCTCTGTTGTTATCTGGAATCGAGATATGAAAGTGGTTTTGGAAATGTGTACCATAATTGTTCTAAAACTACTTAGTGGTACTAAATTTGATATTGGGTGAAGGAATAGAGCTGAAATCCTCAAATCTATTTTAAACAATACGAAAAGGAACTAAATGCTTCAAAATTCGATATTGGGTGAAAAGATACAGCTGAAGTCCTGAAAATTGATACAGATGTCACTGTTGGTGTCTGTAGTTTACAGAAGGAGGTGTTTTCGCAAATGCGTATAACGAACGTACGAAAAGTAGCAATATGCCACAAAATGTGCCGTTGGGACTTGGGATTAAGATGGGATTCTGAAATTTGCCATCGAGGTCACTGTTGGTGTCTACAGTGGAGAGAAGGATGTGGTTTTGGACATGCGTATTGTAACTGTACGAAAAGTATGGTAATAAATTTGGGATTGGGTCTTAGGATAGGTTGGAATTCTGATATATGATATGGAAGCCACTGTTGGTATATGCTTGTGAGAGAAGGAGGTGGATTTGAGAATGTGTGCTATGTTTGTTCGCAAAGTACTAAATTGGAAACGGGTTAAATCCTGAAATTTGATATTGAAGTAACTTTTTGTTTCTAGGATTTAGATATGGTGGTGGTCAAGGGCCAACGACGTTATAATGGTTTCGGCCAGAAAAATTGGATGTGAAACCATTGTACAAGGGTTTAAATAATGTGATCTTCGGTAAACTTAACAAGTTAAGTTCGACCGGGCAAAACTTTTAGTACCCTCCACCACTTGGAACGAATTTGAAAATTTTCAAAAAATAAAAGCCGTTAAAAATTCTGTTAAAAATACCGAATATAGCCGTTATATTGGGGTCTATACGACGTGGACCTACATAGGCATTGTTTGTTATTAGCCATTATCATTATAAACGGTGAATAATGTAGCATCATGAAAATACCGTATATAGGGAGGTACCGGAGCAATACGAAGACCTGGACCTGCAAAGACAATTTTCTGTCACAGGCTGTAGCATCCATGACGAACTTCAAATACGACATCTCAAACAATTTCGGTGAGTATTGTACCTAATATCGTCAAAGTACCGAATATATGGAGGTACTTATATATGGGCCTATACGAAGACCTGGACCTGCATAGACAATGTTCTGTCACAGAATGTAGTTCCCATTACGAACTCTTAATACGTAATTTAAAACAATTCCGGTGAATAATGTCGCTAAAATCATCAAAAAACCGAATATTGGTAGGTACCGTTATAGGGGGACTATACGAATACGTGGACCTGCACAGACAATTTTCTGTCACAAGCTGTAGTGTTCATTACGAACTTGAAATGCAAAATTTAAAACAATTTGGGTGAATAATGTCGCTGAAATCATCAAAATACCGAATATCGGGAGGTACCGTTATATGGGGGCTATACGAAGACGTGGACTTGCACATACAATTTTTTGTCCTAGGTAGTAGTATCCATTTCGAACTTCTACTACCAAATTTGAAACAATTCCGGTGAATAATGTTGCTAAAATCATCAAA